>NC_136067.1:362058482-362080982 GCF_964261635.1 Lissotriton helveticus | reverse complement strand
GTTAGGCAAACATTTTTCTTGAATGGAAATGCCATTTGTAGACCTAAATCAGCCAGAACAACATCATTACATTGAGGCCAGATACCTCGACATCCTACGATAAAGCCATGAAATTTAACAGGTTTGCATTTTGTGAGATCTTTGATTTGCTGTGAGAGATCCTGATAGTATTTCACTTTACTCTCAAACGCTAATTCAAGGGAATTCTGAGAATTTTCATAACAAATTGAAACATCAATCACTACAGCTGTACCATTTTTGGTAAACACTACATCTGGTTTTCGTAGTTCTCCTTGATTATTCTTAACATGAGGTTCCCTGTATGCCATCCAACCACACCTTTTTGCTCTATCAATGAGCAATTCCAGAATTTTGTTATGTCTTCTTATCCTAATGTCCTTAGTTTTAGGACATGCACCTGAAATATGAGAAATTGTTTCACAAACATCATTACAATACCTACATGTAGCAAATGCACGATTTCTTCCCCTGGTGATGGTTTCTCTGGTATATAAAACATTTGCTCTTAACATCAGCGCAGCTATGTACTGGTTTTCTTTCATTTTGTTATGCTTGCTGATCCAGAAGTTTGAGGTTGTATTACTTGCTAAGTATTGTATACCATCACCTTGGACAGGGAGATTTGCCCATTTCTCAAACTCTTCTTTTCTCCAATCATATGTTGCTAACAAATTCAAAGAATAGCTTAGAAAGCTACTGTCTAAAACGTTGAGTTTGTGTGTTTTGATGATGTTATCAATTTTTTCATTTATATTTTCTCCTACATACATGAATTAATGCGCTATGTACAGGTCGGGAGCTGCCCTGAGATACAATAAACTATTGACTTTATTGAGACCAATTTGTGTACATAGTTTTGTTATACTGAGGCCCCCAAATGATCTTTTTGAATATAGGAGACCATCACATGTGTATGCAGGAAGGTGTAGAAAGTGTTTGACATACTTTTTTATTGTTTGATCCAGAACATTCAACGTTTTTGCTTCTGTTCCTGTAATTTCTAATTTGAATGATAGTTTAAGTACCAAGTACTGACACAACATTTCAATTTTCTGCGTGGGCTTAAGTGGTAGATTATCAAGTTTTTGAGCCCAATTGACAAGAACCTCATTTATTTTGTTGTTGCTTGTATGACCAGTGTGTGGATCAAAGTTCAATCCGAGGTATCTCTCACTTTCTCCTGGATGAATATTTTCAATATTTTCTTTTTCGAATTGCCATGGTTTACAGTTGTTAATCAGTATTTTATCTTTATGGTGACTGATATAAAATCCATGTGTCTTTTTCACATTCAGTTTTAATCCTGTAGCTTTACTGAACTTTTCACTGATCTTCAGATTTGTACTCATTCCTTCCCAGGTACTGCTGAGTACTGCGATGTCATTGGCAAAGGCGAGAGCGGTGATTTGCTCAATAAGACCATCTGATCCAAATGTGAAGCCCTTGCCATTGTTCTGAAGATCACAGATCAGAGGATCCATAGCAATGTTAAATAGTAGTGGGGATAAAGAGTCACCTTGTTTGACCCCATATTTCCTTGTTTTTTCAGGAGTTGCTTCGTTGTTCTTTCCCTTGAAAGATGTTGTTGAGTCAGTGTATAAGTCTTTTATTATGTCTCTGATGTTTGATGGAACTCTTTGCCTTGTGAGACTCTGTATAATGTGACCATGGCTGACAGAGTCGAAAGCTTTTGATATATCAATTACCACAACTGCTAATGAGTGACTGTTTTTCGTGCCCCTTTTATGATATTTTGCAGGAGAGTCAGATTCTCGAGACAACCTCTCACTTTCATGAAGTCTTTTTTGTCTCGTATTCAATTCAACAAAAAATGAGTCTTTTAGTTAATATTTTTGTGAGTAACTTCATGAATGCAGTACCGATGGTAATTGGACACCAGTTACTGATTTTTATAAGTTCACTAATCGGTACATTCTTGGGTATCAAAATTGATCGGTTCTTTTTGATAATTTCTGGTACTCTTCTCATCAACAACCAAGACGATCGAACTCTGGGCAACAGTCTTGGTTGCCTGCTGTGCACTTTATATGTCATTCAGACCTATCTTATCAGGCCCCACTGCTTTCTTTAGATTGGAGCTCTCAAAGGCATAAGTTATTTCGAGCAGTGTTATTTCTTTACAAAGATTTCTAATTTCATAGTCCTCTGGTATCCGATCAATCGGCATGAATTTAGGGTTCTTCTTGTTTTCTTTTTCAATTATGTTTTTGTAGTATTGAAAGATTTCATCAGCACTGATTTGGCAGGGGGCATCTTCTGCCCCATTAGTGATAATCCTGGCAATTTTCTTTTTGTCTTTTTTAAACATTGCCTGGTATTCTTTATAGCTGCCCTTTGCTTTTGCATAATTTTTCTTGTGTGTCGGATTAAACCTTCCGTTTTTCTTGTTTTTTTTGTTATCTTGTTTCCTACTGAGGCATTCTGGTGCTCATCTTGAGCAGAGTTCATAGGCTCATTATTGATTTCACTTGTTGGTTCATTTGTTGTTACACTTGCTAGAGCAGGACTTATATCAGTGGTGTTTTCTGAGATATAAGTCACTACCTCATCCTTCAGATCCATAGCAGCGTCGTGCTGCTCTACTTTTTGAGTGTACTTCTTGATTTCTGATATTCTGTCTTCCAGTTCATCAAAGTTCTTGATTTTTTGCGCACGTTTTCGATTGATAAAGTCTCTGTGCTTTTCTGTTGTTACTTCCACTGTAACCTCTGGTTCATCGCAAGAGTCATTTTCAGAAACATTTGATGCTTGCAGTACATTTTTGCTTTAATCTCTTCTATCTCTTCTTTGTCCTGCAATTTGTTTTCTGTTCTTGTTGTCAAAATGTGGAACCATCAGCACATTAATATTCCTCTTATTTTGATATACTTTTTCCAATTCTGCAGGTAGCAGTATTTCTTCCTGTGACCATAATTTTGACGGTTTGCTGCTTGCTGGAGCTGAGAGTCTAGCCTCATTTTGCGCTCTTGGATGCGCATGTCGAGCATGTTGAGAAACACCAATTTTTGTTCCAAATCTGAGGTCACAGAAGCTGCACAGGAATGGTAGCTCTCCTTTTTGAGGTCTTCCTTTACATTTGGCATAATGGCATGCAATATTGTGGTATTCGGCTTCTTTGTCACATTTTGAGCAGTACGTTTTGAGATAGAAGCCTTTGTGCTTGTTGGAGACATGTTTTTTCAGTTCTTTAAAAGTTCCCAATATGTCTCCACACAAGTCACATTTATAGTTTTCGTTTGGGTACTTCCAATCAGTGACTTCTTTGTGTAATCACTTTTCTTTGTTATTACATCTTTGATGACCTCGTACACATCGGGAAGATTTTCAAATTTTGCTGTACCAATGTCATTCTTGGCTGAGGTGGCCACAAACTCGATGGATTTGCTGAGTTCTACTGTTGTGTCTTCTTCTGCTATAAAGGGTGAACTAAGGCCTATATCGTGATCTGAATTGTTGTTATTTGTTGCATTGTTGGAAGCTAATGCTGGTTTGTCAAATTCGGTGAGGAGGTTAATGATTTCTGGAAAAGACAGCACCTCCTTACGCCATCTTAACGGGGTTTTTATTCTCCAGGAACTACCCATCTGGAATTGGGTTTGTTTGCTTCGCCATTTCTCACTATCATGCTCGCTGCCATGATAGAACCTTGTTTGGCCTATCTCTATATGCTTCTCTACGCAGACTGTAGCATTTCAGAGGCAGTTACCGGCGGGACCACTGGGAGGTAAAGTCCACTACAACCGAGAATAGGTTAAGAGAGTCATAGTTACTCCCGCCATTTACCCGCACTTCATTGAATTTCTTCAGTTTGACATTCAGAGCACTGGGCCGAAATCACATGGTGTCAACACCCGCCTCGGGCCTTCGCGTTGCTTTGTTTTAATTAAACAGTCGGATTCCCCTGGTCTGCACCAGTTCTAAGTCAGATGCTAGGCGCCGGCCGAGGCAGAACACCGGCGACCACCGCAGCTGGGGCGATCCACAGGAAGGGCCCGGCTCGCGTCCAGAGTCGCCGCCGCCCAGGAGGGAGGCGCCTCGTCCAGCTGCAGCGCGCGCCCAGTCCCGCTTCGTGCCCCAGCTCGACCGACCCAGCCCTTAGAGCCAATCCTTATCCCGAATGTTAGAATTGGGGGTCTCTGGTTGGCACAGGTATGCACTTGTGACAAGCAGGGACCCTCTCCTCTAGTCAGGGCAAAGGACTACTCCTAGAAATAACCCCTGCTCACCCTCTAGGCGGCATGGCGCAAGCAGACAAGGCTAATCCCCAGAACACATATGGTTAAACACAGTACGAGTCGTACAAGAGCCCTACACAGTACGAGGCTTACAAGGATGCGGTTACTTTTAACAGGTGGTACGAGTTATACAAGAGCCCTACACAGTACGAGTCGTACAAGAACCCTACACAGTACGAGTCGTACAAGAGCCCTACACAGTACGAGTCGTACAAGAGCCCTACACAGTACGAGGCGTACAAGGATGCGGTTACTTTTAACAGGTGGTACGAGTTGTACACTTCAGTGCGACTCAGGCGGCGTATAGTTCTCAGCGTACGCTACCTGTTTCTCTTGAGGGTTCGAGGCGGACGAGGAGAAGGCCGGTCAGACGTCCCACGTCGCGGTGCCTTCCTTGTGTTGTGAGCTACGGCTCGGGGGCTCAGAAGTCGCGTTACATTGGGTAGCGATGCCTTGTGGGGGCGAAGGCTCTTCTTGGCTACAGAGTCTGCTCCGATCCTGAAGGGGGGTAAGCGGCGGACGGTGATGCAAGGTGCGGTGCGATCCCCAGGTATGGGATGTTCACCAACCGCACTTCGCGCCGCAGCTGGTCACTCACAGCGGCGGGCGCTTCTAACAGGACGCCACACGGGGGAAAGCGAACACGGGCAGGAATCTGTTCTTTACGTTGCAAGCTACGGCTCGGGGGCCACAGGGTCGCGGTGCTCGGACCGGACGGGTCCTTTCTTGCGTTGCGAGCTACGGCTCGGTTCTGGCAGCAGTCACGGTGCTCAGGCCAGGTGGGGCTGGCCTTTACTTTGCGAGCTGGAATGTGACCAGGCAGAAGTCGCGTTGCCCGGCAGGACAGGGGGTGCACAGGCTCTTCAAAGTGCGCGATGAAAGGTCACAGCACACTTCAGCTTTCCTTGGTCCGCGCTACAGGGACAGGCAGCACAATCCACAGCTTTTCCTTCAGGAGGGGGTAGCGTTCCTGGGGTGCAGTTCAGGGGGCAGGCTCACACGCAAGCCCTTGGAGATCTGTTTCAGAGATTTTGCACAAGTTGAAATAAAAGTCTTTCTCAGTCTTTGTCTTCTCTCCTTCTTGCAGCAAGGCACCCACCACAGGCCAGTCTCTTAGACTAGAGACAGTAGTCCTCCATGTAGTTTTCCCAGGTCCTCGTCTTCGGGCAGAGTTTCTTTTTTGCGCAAACAGGATCTAATTTCTTTGGAGCAGGGATCCTACTTTTATACACCATTTCTTTTGTTCTTGCAGGCCAGGGGGGCCTTTGCCTAATTCAGTCCAGGCCCTGAGCACTTTGTTTTGCAGACTCTGGCTTCTCCTTTCAGTGAGGGGCAGGGACATCAGACGCTCCGCAGGAGGTGGAGCCAGCATTGTGGTGACAAGCACAGTCCAGGAGCACTCTGTTGACAGTCTTCCCCTCTCTCTTCACAAGGTGCAGGGCAGAGTCATCAGTCGCTCCCCAGGGGGCGGAGCCAGCATTGTGGTAGCAGAGCACAGCCCTATTCAGAGTCAAGGGGCACTCCCCCCACCCATCCTGGTGTAATCTCTCTATTCACCACCTGTCAGCCCCAGCCTGTCTCCTGGAATTTCCCAGCCCTGTCACACACAGAAACCAGACAGCAGATAAACATCAGAGCAGAGGCGGGCTGAAATGGTTAGGCAAGCAAATACTAACTTTCTAAAAGTAGTATTTGCAAACACAGGATATTAAAATAAAATTTACTAAAATAAGTATTTTATTATTCTGAGTTCAGGCATACTAAACTTGACTTTCTACCATGCTCTCTGAGTCTGTTAGGATTAATGGGCCCGATTCACAGTACTAACTTAAGACAAAATCCTAAACTTACTACCATTTTGGTATTCACAGAAGGCACTTACTCATTTTGGTATTCACAGAAGGCACTTACTCATTTCGGTATTCACAAGAGTTAGGAGTCCTAACTTTAGGACTCTTAAATGCCTTCTGTGAATACCGAAAGTCTTAAAGTTAGGATTTTTCTCAATTTAGTAGTAGTAAAGTTAGGACTCCTAACTTTAGGACTCCTAAATGCCTTCTGTGAATGCCGAAAGTCTTAAAATTAGGATTTTTCTCAATTTAGTAGTAGCAAAATTAGGACTCCTAACTTTTGGACTCCTAAATGCCTTCTGTGAATACCGAAAGTCCTAAAATTAGGGTTTTTCTCAATTTAGTAGTAGTAAAGTTAGGACTCCTAACTTTTGGACTCCTAAATGCCTTCTGTGAATACCGAAAGTCTTAAAATTAGGATTTTTCTCATTTTTACTACTACTAAACTGAGAAAATTCCTAACTTTAAGACTTTCGGTATTCACAGAAGGTATTTAGGAGTCCTAAAGTTAGGAGTCCTAACTTTACTACTACTAAATTGAGAAAAATCCTAATTTTAAGACTTTCGGTATTCACAGAAGGCATTTAGGAGTCCTAAAGTTAGCAGTCTTAACTTTACTACTCCTAAACTGAGAAAAATCCTAACTTTAGGACTTTCGGTATTCACAGATGGCATTTAGGAGTCCTAAAGTTAGGACTCCTAACTTCTGTGAATACCGAAATGAGTAAGTGTCTTCTGTGAATACCAAAATGAGTAAGTGCCTTCTGTGAATACGAAAACGGTAGTAGGTTTAGGATTTTGTCTTAAGTTAGTTCTGTGAATCGGGCCCATAGAGTGTAATAATTCCAGCAGCCCATTCTGGCCTATGGAGAGCAGGTAGCCTTACAAGAGTGAAAAACGAAAATGGCTGTAATTCACTATTAGGACATGCCACACACATCAGGGCTTGTCCTACCTTATACTTACAATGCACCCTGCCCTTGGGCCTACCATAGGTGTGACTCACATGAAGTAAAGGGAAGGTGTAGGGACTGGCAAGTAGGTGCACTTGCGCAGTCAGCATGACAGTACCAGATTGCACGCAGGTTCTGCAATGGCAGACCCTCAACACATTTTACCAGACTGCTTCTGTGGGTGGCACAACCAGTGCTGCAAGCCCACCAGCAGCATTTGTATTTACAAGCCCTGGCACTCCTGGTGCACTTTACTGGGGACTGACAGTAAACCAAACAAGCCAATCAAGGAAACCAATCACATATAGCAATTTACAGTAGGGAGAGCATATGCACTTTAGCACTGGTCAGCAGTGGTAACGTGCCCAGAGTCATTAAACCAACAAAAACAGGTCAGAGAGAATATTGGAGGAAGGCAAAAAGTTCTGGGAGGACCCTGCCAAGAGGGCCAAGCCCAACACAACCCTCTTCCAGCCAAAACGCATGGTAGACCAATCACTACCGTGATGGGCTTCCCTGCTTAGGGCGACAGAACATGGACCTGCCCCGCAAAAACAGTGGCATATTCCAGTTCTACGCCAATCTGAACCCATTTCAAATCCTCTGTCCATACTCTCAGGGTCCACCCAGCCAATCCATGGGGAGCCCTTCTCTTCATCTGTGGACACCACCTGTGCAGCCTCTAACGTTAACTTGCTCATAGGCGTGTCCCAACAGACAGACAGCAAGTCATAGAGGCCACTGACAGTAGTCAGGGATGAGACCCAGGCCTTATGCCTATCAGGGCTCTCAAACCTCTGTGGCGTTAGAGAGTGGGGGGCAGTAGCCCCAGGTGCTTGGCACCCTTTTTCCACTCTCCCTCCTGTCAGGTCAGGTATGACATCCTGGCACTGACCCACCAACCCCCGGCCTGTACCAGGCGGCTGGACCAGAGACTGCGGTGGGCTCTCCCATACCCGGTCCTCCTCCTTGGGGCTCTGTACCCTCCCACCTGGAGTGATACCCCTTCCAGAATAGCCAGGGCACCAGTTCAGGGGTGCTATCCTGCAACTGGGGTGCCAGGTCAGCGGGGACACACTGCACCTGGCCCTCTAACCAAGGGTCTAAACCCTCAAGCTGCACCAGGGTCAGAGGCGAGGACTCCCTCTCTCTGCACCCCCTTCCAGATGGCTGTATCCTCCCACCTGGAATGGTACACCAAAAAGACAGACTGGTAGGGACACTGATTACAGATGTCCCTCCCTCCAGGTCAGGCAATCCCTGCACCTGGCTTCCCAACTCAGGGACCCAACCCTTCAGTTGAACACTTGCCTGGCTCACCAGGACTTCCTTGGGAGCACGCATGCCCCCCCCTGAGGGTAACACATAACTCCTGTGTTGTGTGACAGTCTGCCTGGCGCAGATCTCCCGTCCCCTGTCCATCTGACAGCGCGCGAAGATCCCCCCGGACAGAAGTGGTGTCACCATGGTCATTCCCTGGGGACGCAGTCCTTCTGACTGGCCTCTGAGCCACTGGTTCTTCCACTGGGGACTCTGTCCCCCTCTCTCCCCTCCATATGGACCTCTGCACCCTCCCAACTGGAGCGGCACTGCCAGATACCAGAACTACTGGAGCTCTGCTTACAGAGTCTCCACGTTCTCTAGCCACTGGGAGATTCTCCTCAAATGGCCTACAAGTACAGCCTGGGCCCACGGCCTAAGAAACCATTCAGGCCCTGAGACGGGGTCTTAGGTACCTTGGGACAGAACCCACACTCACTCCTCCTCCTCTGAGACAGGACGTGAGCCCCTACACCCCTCCCACTATACTGGGACCTAGCTGGGCTACACTGAACCTCTTCCATCCCACAGGACTGGAAGTTACCTGAGCCACTCTTGTTGGAATCACCCCCCAATTCTTCTTCAGACCCTCTGGAATCCACCAACGGGTCAGCCTCCAATGTGAGCTCCCTGGGGTCAGAGAACTCACTCTCAAACAGGTGTTGGCCTAGCTCTGAAAAACAGGGACTTAAAATATGCTCTCCCAGAATTGGATCACACAGCCCCCTACAAGGGTCAACCAACCTATCCTTCACCTCACCATCCAGTGCCTCTCATACATACTCCACACCCTTCTCCTGAGACTGGCAAGACAGTATCTGACTGTCTCTGTCACACAACAAAACACACAATACTTCTGGGCGGTCTCCATACTCACATTCCAGGACCTCAACTTTGGGGGATCCCCTCTCCCTGTACTTCTCATCTAGAGTCAGTAGAGTGTCCCTCCCACTACTAGGACCATGAACCCCTACGCCAGTTACCCTATTCCCTTCAGGGACACTGCGCACTACTGGAGCTACCTCATGTCCTTGAACCTCCTGGTATATGTTAACCCCCTCCAATTCAGGTGCCACATCTGTGGGGGTGTGTACTACTCTCCCAGCACTAGATAACTGAAGGTTGCTGCCACATCTGAGCTGGACTCCACCTCAAACTCAGCAAAGCACAATCTCTGAGCTACACACATTTCTTGTTTCTGGGCTGAAGCCCTCATGGCCTCAAGCCCCTCGAGCTCCAAATCAAGTTTCCTCATTTTCAAGTCATGCGCAAGCTGCTATTTCTTTTCTTCCAGGGCTAACTTCCTAGCTTCTAGCTCAAGTTGCCCATTTATTTCCAGTTTTGCCATTTCTATTTCGTGATCCCGGGTTGCCTGTCTGTCTGCCAGCTCCTCTGGCGAAAGACATTGGGCAGAAACACTGCTACCCAACGGGGAGGTTGCACCCCTCCCTTCTGGACCCAGTGGTCCCTCTAGCTGCTGCTCTGCATCCTCAAATTCAATATCCTTTCCAGGAGCATTCCTTGCCTCGACCCAGGCCCTCAGCGCCTTTTGGAACTGCTCCCTTCTGGAGAGTCCGGTCATGGAAATGTTCAAATTTTTGCAGAAACTCCTGAGCTGTTTCTTGGTGTAGTTTTCTAGTTTCTCCCAATCACAGTCAATAGATGAAATGGGTACTGCCTTTTCCATTCTCACTGAACCAGGCATGACTTTTCACAAAAACATGGATCTCTTCCAGCAAAGCAAAATTCAAAAAAAGAGTATGTGGATACGTTACTGGACTGCACTCACTATGCAATGGTCAACAATCACTGTATATATACTACAAATGCAAATTTGTGATCCTTTCCGCTGCCTCCAATGTTAGAATTGGGGGTCTCTGGTTGGCACAGGTATGCACTTGTGACAAGCAGGGACCCTCTCCTCTAGTCAGGGCAAAGGACTACTCCTAGAAATAACCCCTGCTCACCCTCTAGGCGGCTTGGCGAGAGCAGACAAGGCTAATCCCCAGAGCACATATGGTTAAGCATTTGTAATACACACAGTAATTTGTCAACCCACCACACAGAGACACAAGGCTGTTCTTTTGTAAAAATATATCCTTTATATTAAAACTCTCAAGCAGGATTTAGATTACAGGCTTAGTACTTCAAAATAGTTCCAGTGACTCTTAAAATGAGGTTCCACAATACTCAATGCAGGCTTCTGTTCCATTGGCAATGTTTCAGTTCTTTAAAATGCTTAACTCACAGTCTGTGCGCGCTGTAACGCTCCTGTACGCTTTGCGCGCTATGAACCGGAAGGCCTTGCTGAACCTCACGCGCCTCGCGGTCCAACGCATACGGCGCTGCCGGTATACTGGGGTACGAGTCGTACAAGGATGCGGTTACTTTTAACAGGTGGTACGAGTCGTACAAGAGCCCTACACAGTACGAGGCTTACAAGGATGCGGTTACTTTTAACAGGTGGTACGAGTCGTACAAGAACCCTACACAGTACAAGTCATACAAGAGTCCTTCACAGTACGAGTCGTACAAGAGACCTACACAGTACGAGTCGTACAAGAGCTCTACACAGTACGAGTTGTACAAGAGCCCTACACAGTACGAGACGTACAAGGATGCGTTTACTTTTAACAGGTGGTACGAGTCGTACACTTCAGTGTGACTCGGGCGGCGTACAGTTCTCAGCGTACGGTACCTGTTTCTCTTGAGGGTTCGAGGCGGATGAGGAGAAGGCCGGTCAGACGTCCCACATCGCGGTGCCTTCCTTGTGTTGCGAGCTACGGCTCGGGGGCTCAGAAGTTGCGGTACATTGGGCATCGATGAGTTGTGGGGTGAAGGCTCTTCTTGGCTACAGAGTCTGCTCCGATCCTGAAGGGGGTAAGCGGCGGACGGTGATGCAAGGTGCGGTGCGATCCCCAGGTACGGGACGTTCACCAACCGCACTTCGCGCCGCAGCTGGTCACTCAGAGCGGCGGGGCGCTTCTAACAGGACGCCACACGGGGGAAAGCGAACACGGGCAGGAGTCCGTTCTTTACGTTGCGAGCTACGGCTCGGGGGCCACAGGTGCTCGGACCGGACGGGTCCTTTCTTGCGTTGCGAGCTACGGCTCGGTTCTGGCAGCAGTCACGGTGCTCAGGCCAGGCGGGGCTGGCCTTTACTTTGCAAGCTGGAATGTGACCAGGCAGAAGTCACGTTGCTCGGCAGGACAGGGGGTGCACAGGCTCTTCAAAGTGCGCGATGAAAGGTCACAGCACACTTCAGCTTTCCTTGGTCCGCGCTACAGGGACAGGCAGCACAATCCACAGCTTTTCCTTCAGGAGGGGGTAGCGTTCCTGGGGCGCAGTTCAGGGGGCAGGCTCACACGCAAGCCCTTGGAGATCTGTTTCAGAGATTTTGCACTAGTTGAAATAAAAGTCTTTCTCAGTCTTTGTCTTCACTCCTTCTTGCAGCAAGCCACCCACCACAGGCCATTCTCTTAGGCTAAAGACAGTAGTCCTCCATGTTGTTTTCCCAGGTCCTCCTCTTCAGGCAGAGTTTCTTCCTGGCGCAAACAGGATCTAATTTCTTGGGAGCAGGGCTCCTACTTTTATACACCATTTCTTTTGTTCTTGCAGGCCAGGGGGGCCTTTGCCTAATCCAGTCCAGGTGCTGAGCACTTTGTTTTGCAGACTCTGGCTTCTCCTTTCAGTGAGCAGGGCAGGGACATCAGACTCTCTGCAGGAGGTGGAGCCAGCATTGTGGTGACAAGCACAGTCCAGGAGCACTCTGTTGACAGTCTTCCCCTCTCTCCTCACAAGGTGCAGGGCAGAGTCATCAGTCGCTCCCCAAGGGGCGGAGCCAGCATTGTGGTAGCAGAGCACAGCCCCATTCAGAGTCAAGGGGCACTCCCCCACCCATCCTGGTGTAATCTCTCTATTCACCACCTGTCAGCCCCAGCCTGTCTCCTGGAATTCCTCAGCCCTGTCACACACAGAAACCAGACAGCAGATACACAGCAGAGCAGAGGCGGGCTGAAATGGTTAGGCAAGCAAATACTAACTTTCTAAAAGTAGTATTTGCAAACACAGGATATTAAAATAAACTTTACTAAAATAAGTATTTTATTATTCTGAGTTCTGGCATACTAAACTTGACTTTCCACCATGCTCTCTGAGTCTGTTAGGATTATAGAGTGTAATAATTCCAGCAGCCCATTCTGGCCTATGGAGAGCAGGTAGCCTTACAATAGTGAAAAACGAAAATGGCTGTAATTCACTATTAGGACATGCCACACAAATCAGGGCTTGTCCTACCTTATACTTACAATGCACCCTGCCCTTGGACCTACCATAGGGGTGACTCACATTAAGTAAAGGGAAGGTTTAGGGATTGGCAAGTAGGTGCACTTGCGCAGTCAGCATGACAGTACCAGACTGCACACAGGTTCTGCTGTGGTAAATAAATAATTAATTACCTGATCTATTTTTGACTATAATCAATAAACGGTTAGCTCAATAAATAAGAGTCAAGATACGAGGTAGCTAGAGTGTACAGGCTTTAATCAGGCATAAAAGGACTGGAACAGGACAGCCTGCATGGGAATGGGATGGCAGGGCCCGGCAGCTGCCGGGGCAGGATCTGGGAATGGCTAGCAAACTTTAATAACAGTGCACAATATTTATAGTTAAACAAATACATTGTATTCAATACAGTAGGCGTAGCAGTAGGCGGAGTTTGTAGCAGTCGCGAAAGATAAGGGCAGAAATGATGTAACAAGAAGGCGTGTACAGGGCGTATACATAGACATGTGATGCAAACGTAACAGAATATGTCATAAAAGGGGCGGAAACATGGAGGGGGCTACCTGAGCAGCTGGGACCTCTAACCTAGTGGTGCGCGCAAACTGACAATGACGTGTTACTAGGGAGAACTGGGGGCTATGACTTCTGTGCTAGAAGAGGAGACGAAAGTCTGGAGTGTCAGAGCGACATGTACCTAAAGCCTATCTAGTATCTCGTGTTTAGAGAACATGTTGATAGAATCCAAAAGTTATCAGGGTAAAGGCTAACAGACATTAAGACTGGTGCATGCATAATTCTATATGTAGTGCGTGTGTGAGGAATATTCTATGAATATTAATACAGTATTTCTCTTACATGGAGACATAAAGGCTAGACCATGACGGAAACTATTGATGCGATTCAGTAGCTTAGGAATGCAGAGAAGGAGGGCTGGACTGATAACTAGAATCATAACATACTCTTGGCAGACTCGGAGGCAGAGCCAGGCCGAGCCGGGCACTGCGAGACATGAAAGTAAGTGAAGGGTCAGGGATACAGGTGGGGGCTGTATCGCTCCTCGGAGAGGGTTCAGGAGACAGGAGCTGAATCTGAGTCCGGGCCCTTTTGAGGCCTAGAAACGGGGACAATTCAATGAATTAACGTGCACACTGAAAAACGTGGCAACGTAGCTTTACATAGGCCTAATATTCGTTGTTTTCACGAAGACTGGAAACTGGCATACTAGAGATGGACACAACTGTAATTGCGTCTTTAATCGATCAGGGGGGATACATGCATATCGATCATGCACATATAGCATAAGATGGGGAACACGTAGGCACATACAACATGGCAAAATTTACTTTTCCACATTCCCTCCTTGTGCCCTACGTTTCCATCAGGAAACATCAATATTCATGATACCATCTATTATTTCATATAGCATCATTTGCTCGTCTCGAATTGTCTTGGAACGGGTTTTAGGACTAGGAATACAAGAGGTAGCGCACATGCCGCAAATCGCAGGGCCACATTGTATACAGAGGCAGCATCTGAATATGATCATTACTGCAATACCTAGGAATGACAATACTTTCCATCCCCAAGCAGATATGATATCCCAGAGCCAACCGGACCATGTCCAGGTGCCTGGATTCTGGTGTAACTGATGGGCAATTTTGTGAAGTCTGGTTATAGCTGAATAAACAGACGGCGCGTTATTAGGAATGAAAATGCAGCAACTAGATCCGATGACTCTACATGCTCCTCCTCTATCGGCCAGTATGACGTCAAGAACGAGACGATTTTGGAGCACGACAAATCTCATAGCAGATTGCTCTTCAGTTAAGTTACCTAGAGCAGAAGTAGTCTCATTCACTACTGCTTCAAGGGTTCTGGTTAGTCTACGGATTAACTTACTATTCTGGACAGGTCCTATAAAGAAGAAGAAACCTTTATTGAAGTCTTGATATTGTTCTAGAGCAGTTTCAGTTTGATCGACAATTGGGGACTCGATCTCCCTTCTATGTCTGACGTGTACTAGATGTGTGTTTCTGTGATAATCAGATGGGGCTAGAAAAACTGGTGGCAGTAGGAAGGCAATGTAACATGTTCCATCCCAATCGAGGGGCAGACGAACATATGCGGTCTGACCACAAACAAAATAGGAATGACGTGAAGCTTTGAAAATAGATTTCCCACTGTCACTATACTCGACAGTAGTAGTACAATCACTATGTCCTACATGTGCGGAACCATTATTTCTGACACATAATTCGCCTTTGACTGCTAGTACTGAAATAGCAGGTAAGTCTGGAGTAGTATCAGACTGAACATTCAGGACCATAAAATTCGAAGAATAATTTCCCAAATTATAAACTTCATTTTCTAGATCTAACCCTGTTCTATGGGGGAGACCTTGCTTGTCTGGAAAACATGTTCTATTCAGAAGGGACATATCATTTGAAGATGACGTTAACGTGGACCATGCTCCACACGAACCATTATGTGAAAACGGATAAGGAAAGAGTGGCAGAACTCCCTTCGGTGTCTGGAAAGGGGGGAGTCGACCACACACCCAACAATTAGTAGCATTGCTGGTCTGGTGTGAATAGTGTAACATTCTGATGAATGTATTATTTCTCATAGCAAGACGATAGGATAACTCGTGAGGAGGCAGATCACTAAATGTGTGCTCTACTGTGGCATTAGAAAACTTATTTACATGAGAAATTGGAAAACATAAATGCAATGCATAACTTGTGCAGGTAACCATCAAACTTAAGAATAATAGAAAACTTAGAAAAACGATACATCTGATAGAGTTTTGACTAACTCTCTTACTATGGGGGTCTATCTCATACATGTCAGATACCTGTCTAACCGTTTCACCCGAGGGGGACTTAGATAATTAAACTGGCTGACTTATTTTACTAGACCGGAGTTTTAACTTATACTCCTGCTGCGGAGTTTTCTCTAACAGAGGAACTTTCAGTTCGGGATTTAGATTAATGTCTGGTTTAGAGTCTGGTTTCAGGCAGTCTTTAAAAATGGAACAGTCTTTGGAATTGTCATTAAAAGTCTTTATCCGGACTCCATGAAATTTCTTGATATGCGACAGATGGACCCAACCCTTGCGGCCTTCCAACTTCACGGCCGTGCGGGTGGTCAGAAGGACTAGTCTCGGCTCCTTCCAACGAGGCTCCAGCGGACTTGAACGATCAAAGTTCCTGACCAGTACTAGGTCACCTGGAATGACCTCATGCGGTTTCACTTCGGTATTGTCTGGAAATGCGGCGGCAACCTGTGAACGACAAGAGTGTAGGGCAGACATCAAGGAAGCTAGGTAATCTGTCAACATATTACTGGAAACATCTGTAATACTGCGGGGTCTAGGTGTACCCCACATATTTGGGGGGCGGCCGAATACGACCTCATAAGGGGACAGACCTGATCTGGAATGTGCAACCATCCGCATGAAGAATAGAGCAACTGGCAGGGCAACTAGCCAGTCTACACCTTTCTCTTTACATGTCTTAGCAATACGGACTTTCAGAGTTTGATTATGTCTCTCTACGAGACCGGCTGCTTCTGGATGGCGCACACAATGGAACTTCCACTGGTACCCTAACAAGAGGGAAACATGCTTCATTAACTCGGATGAGAATGGCTGGCCGTTATCTGAATACACGACCCTAGGGAGTCCATAACGGGGGAAGAATTCACGAACCAACTGCTTGGCAGTGGTCGCGGCTGTGTAATCTGGAACTGGATATGCTTCTGTCCACCTGGACAAAGCGCATACAACTACAAGGACATACTTGAAACCTCGACATCGCTCCATCTGAATATAATCCATCTGGAGGACTTCAAAAGGGTGGTCAGGAGGCTGGAATCCACCTTGTTCCACCGGGACACTTTTACCTGGATTGAACTGGCAACATATCATACAAGTACGGACTTTCTGCTTGGCTGCAGCTCGTAAGTGTTTGTTGAACCAAAGGTTCTGTATACTGTCTAACATGGCTTTTTCTCCTAGATGTGCTGGACTATGTGCGGTATTGATAATGACTTGAACCATAGAGTCGGGGAGAAACCATGTGGCTTTTCCCTTCGTCAACATCCCTGATCTGTCTGGACCCCTCCTTGTTCGGACCATTTCTTTATTTCTTCGGGAGTGGCATGTAACTGTATGTCTATGACATCTTGTGTAGGGTCCTTAACTGTCATACAAGTAGTCTGTTCTGGAATGGATGTCTGTGTCTTGTTAACTGGAATGTCTGGTGTCTGAGCTGTAAGCTTGGCTGTTCGGTCTGCTAGATCATTACCTTGGGAAATAATATCAGTAACTTTCGTATGTGCTTTGCACTTCATGATAGCGATAGCTGTCGGTAAATGTATTGCATCTAACAGAGCTTGAATGAGGAGACCATGCTGAATCTTGGTTCCATGAGAAGTCATGAAACCTCTCTCCTGCCAGAGTACTCCGAAGTCGTGTACAACTCCGAATGCGTAACGTGAATCTGTATATATGTTTACTTTCAGGTTCTTGGCACGTATGCAGGCTTGGGTCAGAGCAACTAGCTCTGCTGCTTGAGCAGACAGGGTGTCAATACGATGTGTTTCAATAACTTCAGTTTCAGTAGTCACTGCATACGCGGCTACTAGTTCTCCTGTACTAGTTCTCATACATGAACCGTCCACATAAAGTGTCAGGTCGGGATTAGGTAATGCAATGTCTGTCAGGTCTTGTCTTGGCTTAGTCATAGTGTTAATAACGTCCACGCAGTCATGTGTGGCAGGATTTGAAGTAACTGACGGTAACAGAGTAGCGGGATTTAAAACGTTGCAGCGTCTGACTTCTATGTGTGGCTGGAACAGTGTCAGTTCATAACCTGTTAAACGTGCAATTGTCAAGTGCTGAGTCTGTGTTCGGTTTAAAAGAACTTCCACGGAATGTGGAACTTGTACTGTCAGGGAGTGTCCTAATACTATGGAATCACTTTGTCTGATTGCTAGAGCTGTGGCTGCAACTGACTTGGGGCACGCAGGCAGAGCCTGGGCTACTGGATCTAATGTGCTCGAAAAATAAGCACAAGGCTTGTATTGTCCTGCTTGATCTTGTGTGAGAACAGATAATGCAGTACCATTACGTTCTGTGACAAAAAGTGTAAAAGGCTTACTGTAGTTCGGTGTAGCTAGAACAGGTGCTTGGCATAAGGCTTTCTTTAACTCATTAAAACTAAGTGTATGTTCAGATGTCCAAGGGAGGACAGTCGATACGGCTGCCTCCTGTGTCGTTAACTGTATCAGTGGCTTGGCTAGAAATGCATACTGAGGAATCCATTGTCTGCAGTAAGAAGTGAGGCCGATAAAAGCACGTACCTCCTTCTGTGTCTTGGGCTGTGGAAGACTCGCTATTAACTGGATACGGTCTGGTGTCAACTGCCTACCCCACTTGGACAGTAAGTGGCCTAAGTAGATCACTTGCTGGACACAGAATTGAAGCTTCGAAGGGGACACCTTGTGTCCCATCTCGGCTAGAAAATACAGAACTGTAAGTGACGCTCGCTCGCAGTCACGTTCAGAACGGGCTGTGATCAGTAGATCATCGACATACTGGAGCAGGGCAGTGTCAGCTGGCATGTGAATATTGTCTAGTTGTCTTTTAAGTGCTTGACTGTAAATGCTAGGACTTTCTGTGAAACCTTGAGGAGCTCGTGTGAATTTATAGCTCCTTCCATTTAAACAAAAACCGAAAAGGTACTGGCTGTCTGGATGAATGGGAACACTGAAAAATGCATTCTTGAGGTCTATTACAGTAAAAAATGTAGCTTCGGAATCAATGGCTGTTAATAAGGATGAAATATCTGGGACTACTGGATACTGGGGTATGATACATTTATTAAGTTCTCGAAGGTCAATCACTAATCGATATACTGGAGGTGCATTTGGATCAGTACGTTTCATGACTGGAATGATAGGAGAATTACATACATTGGAGTCAGTTTCTACGACCACTCCTTGAGCAATAAGCTCGTCAATAATTTTGGATAAGGCTGCTACAGCCTCAGGTGGCAATCTGTACTGTCTGATTCGTGGCAAAACTATACCTTGCTTGAGAGTCACACGATGGGGTGTGATTTGCATAAAACCTACATCAGTTGGACCTTGCGCCCATAAATGCTGTGGTACATTGGACAATCTTGGATAAAAATCTCGTAATACATAGTGACCCTTAAAGTCTCTTAAAAACAATCGTATTCCTTCTGGGGAGCAGCAAATAACTGCACCTAATTCTTTTAATGTCTTGATGCCTAACAAATTTTCTGGACATGATTTCGTAAGTAACAAATTAGTAGTTCGGGACAATGGGCCAACTTCTAGAGAAACTGGTTGTGATATCTCGTTTACAATAGGCTTTCCTGAAAATCCAAGGGAAACATTTCTAGAGCCTGAGAGCGGAGCCCCTGGGACCTCGTCATGACTGATAGTAGTCCTACTTGCCCCTGTATCAATCAAAAACTTTCTGTCTTTCCCTAATACTTGACTGTGTACATAGGGACCCTCTTGATCTACAGGTATCTCGATGAGAGGCAAGCCTACCTCCCTCTCTAGGCTGTTTCATGAATACTGTTGATACTCTGGATACTCTGTCTGGGCATACTGGTACATCTGTTGTGAAACATGCTGTGTTGCAGCAATAGGCTGCGGTACTGGAACTGTCTGTTGTGCATTCTGTGGTGACTGAGAAGTCTGTGAAACTTGCTCTTGTCTAGGCGGACGTGGTCTTTCTTTAGTCTTACCAGTTGCTATGTTGTGTTTCAGAACTGCACACTCGTTTATAAAATGACCTGGCTGTTTACAATAATTGCATGTCCCTTTAACGGGAGCTGCAGGATGACTGGCTTGACTCGGACCCCTCTTCTGACTGTCTTGTGGAACAGATTGTGCAACTAGTACCTTCATTTTCGTGTCTTTCATACGTCTCCTTTCATGCTCTTGTTCTTCCCTGATTCTATTCTGGTGATACTGGAGCATCTATAACATCTGTGACGGGGTACTAGCTTGCCAGGTACTTTCGACTTTCAAAACTCGATTTTTAACTTGTGGGCTTGAATTCTCGACTAGTTTAGTAACAAAAAGATGAGGGTATGACTCGCTACCTGTCTTTAAACCACTGTTGATAATGAAACATTTCTCAAATCTAGAATAAAAATCACTAGTATCTTCATCCTGTTTCTGTTTGCATGCTGAGATTGCATCCCAATCTTCCTTTTTCGTGGCTAATAATCTTGGCAAAACTTGAATCAATAACTCTGGCAATTCTTTACATTTGTCCCCAAGACCGGTACCTGGTACTCGTATTTTATCTTCAGCTTCTAGAGCTGTCCAATCAATCTTTTTCTCTCCCACCTCCCATTCTTTTTCCTTGAGTTTCTCATATACCCCTGCGGGCAACAGGACTTTTAACATTTTAATAATATCTGGATACGTATATTCTCCCATACGGAGCATGTCTTTTAATTCTCGATGGAACCCTGCTGGATCTTTGTCGTGACAGGGAATTAATTTCTTCATCTCTAAGAGTTCCATCTTTGTAATAGGGGTATAAACAAATACTCGTTGCATTTCACCATCCGGTGTCCTAACTGGATGTACTTCTCGTAACGGATTCTGTCTATCCATGTAGAATGGTTTACTTTCTGGAGGTGAGACATGAACAAAATGTGGATTCAGAAACGTTCTATATTTGTGGCGCTGTTCTAGAATGACACTAATTAAATCGGTACCTAAACCTTTCCATTTATACTGGAGTAACTCGTTCAGAACATCATGTAACGGACCTGGATCAGAATGTTGTCCCTCATATAGTGTAATGAGGTGCTGGATCATATACATACCCACCAGTCGCTGCTCGGCTGGGGGCAGTTTCAGAAACATTTGTGCCACTATTTCATCTGGAAAAGTGGTAGAATCAATAACCCATCGAACTGCTGATCGGGCTAGTTCTTGTTCATGCATAGTACTAAGTTTACTATAACCGATTCGTGATTTCAGAATGTGATCGGTAGCTTGAAATACTTGTTCTAGAGAATCTTGTTCTGGTGCTGGAAGATGAAAGATTTTCTTGTATTCTAGGCGTGAATGTCGGTCTGGAAGTCTAGATCTACCTACATACGCTATTCTGGTAGGATTCTCGTCGTCTACCTCTTCAGTAGAAGAGTCGTTTTCTTTCTCGCTTACTTGTGCTGCTTTACGATTTTCGTGTAACCTTATCATTTCCTTACGAATTTTCTTGTACATACTTTCTATACTACTGAGTGTCTTGTGTCTACCCTCGGCTATATTATCACTCCACCTTGTCAGGACTTTCATTTCGGTCGGATCTTTAGTCGGACAATCTTGTTCCCTTACTAAACAATTAATTAGAAATTTTAACAGCATGAGCTGGGTCTCAGCTTTCCTTAGAGACATGATTTCGCCAATACTTTCTGAATCTTCTCCTGTACGGATGAAACGATATATTCTGTCTAGATCTTCTTTCATATTCGGTAGGGTGTCCAAATACTCGGTCACCCGCCTTACACGCAATGAATATATAACCATATTATCATCGCCTGGGACTGGATCATAACGGCATTCGGTAAGAGCTCGTCTGATTTCTGCAACAGACTGATATTTGGGCGTACGCTGTAACGCACGTTCATGTAACTCGACTAATGTTACACGTTTGTGTGGCGGCGGGGTACCAGGAGGACCTCCCCCCGCGGCCCCTAAACTGGAATCGTCGACTGATACTCTACGTGCTGGCAGAGTGACTGATGTAGCGGGAACTTGTACTATGGGCTGGACCGGGGGTACCGTAACAGGTGCAGTAACAGGTGCCCCGGTGGCTGGAAGAACAGGAATTACATTATTTACAGGAGCTGGCGGAGCAGGATTTGCATATTCTGGGACCGTGTCGTCCAAGTAGGACGAGAGAAAAATATCAGCTGCGGTCGGTTTGTGACGTAGCTTAATCGGAACTAATGGCGGCGGAAAATTACATGGTGCTTCCGGGGTTGCTTCCGACAAGCCCTCGGCAAGAAGAGGATACATACCCTTAATGAGGGCATTTCTCTGTCTGTCTGACTGTTCGGCTTTAACTCGTTCACCTATTTCGATTAATTCCCTTTCTTGGGCTCTTTCTGAGGATTCTCTACTTAATTCTGACTTTCTGATTTCTTTTTCGGTTCTTTTATGAGATTCTTTGCGCCATAACTCGATGGCATCTTTCTGTGACTGTCTGGCTTTCTTTTTCCACAATGCTTCTTCTACTCGCATGATGCACTCGGCATCCCATGTGCCTGATACGGGCCATCTATACTTTTCTTCTAATTCCTTGGTGTACTCTACCCATAAATCTAGATATAATATGGCACTTATGCCATGCTTGTGATACATAAAATGACCTGGACTGTCCCTAGGCGGGACAGGAACTGCTTGCTCGAGCAGACCTTTTCTAGTTCTTAACTGACGTAACTTCGTGAACAGAGGCATAACTAAGGCTGGAGTCTGGACACAAATACAATACACGATAAAACACAATAATAATAACTGAAACAAATCACTCATACCACGACATTGAAAACACATGAAATAACATTTAAAAATAACGGTTCGGACAGAATACTATCTGGAATACTGAAAACAGAACACATGAATTTCTCGAGAACAGAACTTACTAGAACAGACTAGATGCACTGCTAAAACAGTACGAAACTTACCGGTCCCACAAAGAGACACGTCAGGACCCGCATCCACCTAAGTGGACACTTCGTGTTGGATCTGTGT